>NC_039358.1:229333693-229339344 GCF_003573695.1 Papaver somniferum
ACAATAATAATAATTAAGACAAGCCCATAAAAGAAAAAAAAGAAAAATAAAAGAAAAATAAAAGAAAACAAAAAAAATAATTACAGTCCCAAATAAAAAAAAAAGAAAAAGAAAAAGAAAATATAATAAAATTTATTACAATCCCAAATAAATAATTAAATTAATTATTACAAGCCCGAATTTGAATTTAAATGAGGCCCAAGTGGGTTAACTCATGGGTTAGGCTTACTTGTTTTTTGGAGGGAAGCCCAAAAAAATAGGCTTTTAGTCCCCTTTTAGTTGCACAGCCCAGTTGGGCTTTAGGATCGTCCTAAGCAGCTCACGCTCAAGCCCAGCAGCAATTGAAGTGGCTCAGCAACACAGGCCCAGCAGAATCTGCAGCGAAGCCCAGCAGCAGAAGTTGCAAGCCCAGCGAGATTGAGGTTACTAAGCCCAGCTCAGTTGGTTCAAGCCCAGCAGCAAAGGTTGCACAAGCCCGGCAGCAAAGAAATAGGCGAGCCCAGTTGACAGCTTAAGTTGGCAGCCCAGTTGGCAACCCAGTTGACAGCTTCAACAGCAGGCTTTGGCTTGGCAGCAGGCTTGGCAGCAACAACAGCAGCAGCAGCAACAGCAACAGCAGCAGCAGGCTTTGGCTTGGCAGCAACAGCACAGCACAACAGCAGCAGCAGCAGCAGCTCAGGTAACAGCAGATGGCAGCGCCACTCCCCGGCAGCGGTGCCAAAAACTTGGTGTGACAGGCAAAGACACACAGAACTTGCAAGTATACAAGGCCAAGTTTATAATATAAGAGGAAAGCAGGGGAAATTCCACAGGGAGTGGGAGCACTATAAGAGAAACCTAAGCTAACAATGGTGACAATGCAAGGCAAAACAATATGGCATACAAAGTGGCAGAAGTGAAGAACCAAAGCAGCAAGGAAAACAGGCAAGAACCAAGGCTTGGAAGCCAAGGGCAGAGGTGAGTTTGTGCACTGACTTCAGTGCACAATAGGCTTCAAAATGCAAGAACTAAGCAAAACAGTAAAGGAATGTAACTTAAGCAGTGAAATAAAGCAGTGAATAAAGGAATGTAACTGAAGAAAGGAATTGTGGCTAAGCTAAGGCTTAGATTCCACCTGGTGTCCTAATCAAATAGCATATTCCTAGGTTGAGTTGAGTCCTATGCATACAATAGAAAGGAAAGAAAAAAAACAGCTTCCTAACAGAAATACTCCTAGTATTGACTGTCTTTTGACAGCACAATCAATCACAAGCAATCATAGCACTGCTTTCTTCCCAATGCACAAGATAAAAAAGCATATGGCATCCAATCCTAGCAATTTACCACTTGACAGTGCACCAAGGCTTCATCACAGCCTTAGCTTGTTGCTACTTAGCTCATGCTCAACATGTTACAAACACAAGCATTCATCATGCAAAATAATTCAAACATAACAAACACACAACAATCAACTGTAACTGCATAAGAAGACTGAAATTGGAATTGCATAATAATTTGGTTTTAATTCTCTACTGGCTAGTCCAGAGATCATCCCCCTCTAATTCACAACCCTTACACCTATTTATACCCAAAAACAAAATCCCCAAAAATCAGGACTACATCAGTCCAATTAGGGTTTGGTGAAAATACAAAATAAATCAAATAAAATCCTACCTAACCATGATAACAACCCTAATTGGACTAACCCATGCTTCAATTAGACGTACAATTGATTTCCCCAAAAAATTCCCAAATCAGAAAAATTAGGGTTCTTATAAAAATTATTAAAATTTACCTAATCACTGTTGACACTGGTGGATGTCGACCCATGCCTCCAATCCTTCTCCTGATGCTTCTCTTGTTTTTCCCATGCCCTAATTGCTTTTCTAGCTCATCTATTTCATCAATTTCTCTTCTAGGGTTCCTGTGAGAGGAAAAGATCGAGGAATTGATGTTATAGAAAGCTAGAGGAGTAGGGGAATGATGGCTCGAATGGTGATGGTTGAATGATTTGGGGGGGAGAAGATGGTGGAGTGATTTGTGGGAGAAGATGGTGGAGTGATTTGGGGGGAGCGTCACTGTTGCAGAAGAGGGGAAGAAGATGGATTCGATGGTTTTGGGAGAAGGGTGTGTTTGGCTAATGGGTGTAGGGTTCGGTCGCTATGGTGTGTAGCGGGATCATCGAGTTAGATGTTTGGCGAATCTCGACCGTGGGATATGGAGATGAAAGATCAATCTGACGGTGAGATGAAGTGGATCCTGTAGCGACCGTTGGATTATACAATACAACAAAATTAACGACACCAGATGGAGTTAGGTGTTGTAGTGTTTTGCAGGGACTTCAGATTTTGATGCACGATGAAGAAGCGACCATTGGATGATGAGATGGATCCAATCTAACGGCTGAGAGTGGAGGCGGGTATGGATATAGAAAATGTGTTTGGGTAAGGGTTTTGGGACTTGGGTATGCCAAGCCCATATCTTCCTTAAGAACAATTCTTCCTTCTTGAGCCCATTTCCAGCTTTTTGGACGTGCGCTCCATTCTTTGCGGCTTCCTTGCGTAATTCCTCCCGGCTTTTCACTACTTTTCTGCTCTATTCCGCTCCGCAATTCATCCAGACTTTATTTATTACCTAAAAATGCAAAATTAAGTAAGAAAAATATTTATTCTTGAAAACAATGAAAATACAGAATATGGGATAAAATGTAGAATTAATGCACAAAAGATGAGTTAAAATGCCAACAAAAAGGGATAAATATATACAATATTAGGCACTCATCAAATACCCCCAAACCTGAATTTTACTTGTCCTCAAGTAAAACAAAACTAAGGAAATCCTAACTATACCACTGTCGCTGGTCTCTCGAATGCATTTAGCGTATGCACTAAGCCTTTTAAACCACTAAGTGTCCCTAATGGACGAGTTGAAGTCTCGTGAAGGTTTGCTTAGAACGTACCTACAAAGTTCTAGGTCAAAATATAAGCTCAGATTCCATCAAATGTGACATGTGCAAGTCAGTTAAGCTCACAGCAAAATGGAGATGTCAATCTAGCTATCAAAGGCACAATCCTAGCACTGATAACAAATAAAGACATGTGATAAGAGTGTAAAGTGTATCTACACATGTGTAAAGAAAGATCGGATGTTATGACTACTAATCACCAAGAGATAGTTTTTAGGCTAAGAACCGAATTCTAAGCCAAGCTAGCTGTCCGGCTTTACGAGAATTGTGAATGTTCACCCAATGAGTTGGTGATATTTCAGTTTACCCGCGTTATACTGCTCTACACACTCTCTATTTATAGCATACAAATACCCAATTTTTTCAAACCCTAAAATTAGAAATTAGGGTTTTTCAATTCCCAAAATTTTTCACCTAAACTTTGAATTGACGTCGACCCATGTCTCTTTTCTTCTCTCTCGGTCCTTCTCTGCCTCCAATTGCGTCAATTGCTCCCTAATTCGAGGTGTTTTATCAACCCTCACCTAGGTCAGTTGGTGAGAGGAGTTAAAGCAACTCGGCTAGGGGGATGGTGTGGTGTCGGGTGATGATGGTGAAGAAGTGATGGCGCTGCAGAGGTGAGGTGGTAGAGATGGTGGAGCAGGTGGTTTGTGGGAGAAGATGGTGGAGTGATTTGGGGGGAGCGTCACTGTTGCAGAAGAGGGGAAGAAGATGGATTCGATGGTTTTGGGAGAAGGGTGTGTTTGGCTAATGGGTGTAGGGTTCGGTCCCTATGGTGTGTAGCGGGATCATCGAGTTAGATGTTTGGCGAATCTCGACCGTGGGATATGGAGATGAAAGATCAATCTGACGGTGAGATGAAGTGGATCCTGTAGCGACCGTTGGATTATACAATACAACAAAATTAACGACACCAGATGGAGTTAGGTGTTGTAGTGTTTTGCAGGGACTTCAGATTTTGATGCACGATGAAGAAGCGACCATTGGATGATGAGATGGATCCAATCTAACGGCTGAGAATGGAGGCGGGTATGGATATAGAAAATGGGTTTGGGTAAGGGTTTTGGGCCTTGGGTATGCCAAGCCCATATCTTCTTTAAGAACAATTCTTCCTTCTTGAGCCCATTTCCAGCTTTTTGGACGTGCGCTCCATTCTTTGCGGCTTCCTTGCGTAATTCCTCCCGGCTTTTCACTACTTTTCTGCTCTATTCCGCTCCGCAATTCATCCAGACTTTATTTATTACCTAAAAATGCAAAATTAAGTAAGAAAAATATTTATTCTTGAAAACAATGAAAATACAGAATATGGGATAAAATGTAGAATTAATGCACAAAAGATGAGTTAAAATGCCAACAAAAAGGGATAAATATATACAATATTAGGCACTCATCATTTGGCGTGGCCAAAATTAGGGTTTTGGGCAAAAGGTTACCATGCGTTTTTTGGCGACCTTGGACGGCTAGGATTTGTATCTAGGATTGAAGGGTGGGCATTGATCGTCGCACGCCTTCGTTTTGGTAGACGCATAGGGAAGGCCGGCATGGTATGGCGCGGCAAGGTGGTTGGCATGCCATTGGCACATGTGGCATGGCATGCCTTGGCGCGGTTTGGCGTTGCCAAAACTAGGGTTTTGGGAAAATGTTACCATGTGTTTTTGGCGACCATGGACGGCTAGGATTTGCATCTAGGATTGAAGGGTGGTCGTTGATCGTCGCACGACTTCGTTTTGGTAGCCGCATAGGGAAGGCCGACATGGTATGGCGCGGCAAGGTGGTTGGCATGCCATTGGCACATGTGGCATGGCATGCCTTGGCGCGGTTTGGCGTGGCCAAAACTAGGGTTTTGGGCCAAAGGTTACCATGCGTTGTTTGGCGACCTTGGACGGCTAGGATTTACATCTAGGTTTGAAGGGTGGTCGTTGATCGTCGCACGCCTTCGTTTTGGTAGCCGCATAGGGAAGGCCGGCATTTTATGGCGCGGCAAGGTGGTTGGAATGCCATTGGCACATGTGGCATGGCATGCCTTGGCGTGGCCAAAACTAGGGGTTTGGGCCAAAGGTTACCATGCGTTGTTTGGCGACCTTGGACGGCTAGGATTCACATCTAGGATTGAAGGGTGGTCGTTGATCGTCGCACGCCTTCTTTTTCGTAGTCGCATAGGGAAGGCCGGAATGGTGGGGCCAAGGCAAAGGGGGCGGACGACTTGGCATAGTGGGGACAAGGGTTTGGCACGGACGGCTTGGCACGATGGGGCCAAGGCAAGATGCGGTTGGCTTGGCATGGTGGGGCCAAGGCAAGGTGCGGTTGGCTTGGCATGGTAGGGCCAAGGGTTTGGCATGCCATTGGCGCATGGTGCGGCTAGGATGGTTGGGGCCAAGGCAAGGTGCAGTTGGCTTGGCATGGTGGGTCCAAGGGTTTGGCATGTCATTGGCGCATGGTGCGGCTAGCATGCTTGGCATGCCTTGGCGCGGTAGACGTGGCTGGCATGGTTTGCTATTGGCACAGTGGTGCGGCTGACATGTTTGGCATGCCTTGGTGCGGAGATGTAGCTGGCATGGTTTTCCATTGGCACGATGGTGCGGCTGGCATGGTCGGCATGCCTTAGCGCGAAGATGTGGCTGGCATGGTTTGCCATTGGCACAGTGGTGCGGCTGACATGGTTGGCATGCCTTGGCGCGGAGACGTTGCTGGCGTGGTTTTCCATTGG